>NC_056729.1:1151020282-1151055282 GCF_019279795.1 Protopterus annectens | reverse complement strand
AGTGATCTAAACCTAGCCTGTGACATCAGCAGAATATGCTGGAGAGACAGATATGTCTTCCAGATATTGGCACTCCTCTGGAATAAACTCCCACTTCATGTGAAGCAGACCTGCTCAATGACTCTGATTAAGCGCAACCTTGACAATTGAATGGGTGACTATAAATTCATTCCAGAGGTGACACTTATGTGTCACTCATGGACAGGGGTAGTCAGTGCGGATCATAGAATGGCTCTGCTAACAATGGCCATATAACTACAGTCGATTAGGGTACAAGGGGTATTACACAGCTAAGTTTGTAAAGGCCCCATGGCCATTAGCATAGTAACCTCCTATGAACCTACAAACCTATCTGCAATGTCCATTAGAAATGCCTGATTTTCTGCAAATCACTGAGGATTACAGTCAAACAATAATACCAAACATTCTAATTTCATACTTCATTTGTTCAGACAATGCATGGTGTTGGAAAAGCATCTTACTCTCCATATAAACACTGATCCTGAGTTTAGTTTCTTCTCAGCATTCCTGAGCAAAGAAATTGCAAAGAATATGCTCTCTCACTGGCTGAGTCGCTCTTTCTCTCTCTTCTCCCTCTCTGTCTCTCTCTTTCGCTTTCTACACATATGCACTTACACACACACACACACACACACACACACACACACACACACACACACACACACACACACACACACACACACACACACACACACACACACACACACACACACACACACGCACACAAACATGTATTCATTGCTTTATTGTCCATTTGCCAGCTGCATTTAGTTCAGGGTCCTAGGAAAGCTAGAATCTATCCTCGCATTCAGTGTGTGTAAAATGCAGAACCTAATTCTGAATGGTGTACAAGTCCAATATGGAAGGTATACATACAGACAGAAACACACACTAACACACTTACTTACTCAAATGCAACAACAATATATATATAGGCAGTTTAGTAAATTGCTAAATCGACATGCATAAACTGGGACAGATTAAAAAAGAATCAGCTCTTTTTACATAAAGCCATGTTGTAAAACAAGTTGCTGCACATTAGCAAGGGTAGTTAAGTTGTTTCTGTGCATGACATAATCCAACAATTCTAAGGGCATGTGTGTTGACTGCTGATTCATTAGTTATACATTCTGTTTTCTTCATTACTGGATGTGACCAAGAAAATTGTTGTGGATTTATAGCAGTTACATGTAAGTCTTTGTTTTGAGTCCAAATGAGTTTCTTGAAATTCTTTCTGTCTCACCTATAGGCTTCTCATTCAAAGGAACCAATTGTGAAAGTATCCATCCATTTATTTTTATACAGTTTAAGTCGGCTGGTGGCTAGTACAGTATGATCATCTTAGAAGTCTTTGAATTTGTCCTTAAAAATAACATGAATGTCAGTATTGGTACTATGACAAATATTAAAATATTTTTTTATTTCTGATGTTACTATGGAAATAACACAGCCCACCCATTTTGTAAAGATTATAAATATAACAAAAATATAAAAAATCCATAGAGGGATTCTGGAGTGTGTTTCTTTAAATAAGCAGGGGAGTTTAAGTAACCATGAAACCTGGGGTTTGTACTGACAGGTCTGTACGACGGAAGTATTCCTGTCTTGTCTTGCATGTCATGCTGCAGTTTTTATGAGTATCACTGTTCACGCCTGACTTAGTGAGGATATCTCACTTGTTGCCAGTTTTCATTAATGTCACTGAGGACACTGAAGTCACAGGTGCCAGGAACTGATGGCATCTGCTCATGTGTAACTTTGATTCAGTAACAAAGCTTAACCTACGTTTAATAATATTCAGTTAAATATATAACATGGCATAGTTCTACAACCGCTCATTATGTTCTAGCTTTGATTATGAAGTGCTATTTATTAAAAAATACAGCTTTCTGCATAATGCAGGTGCTGTGCATGTGATCCTTCGAAGAATAGTAGCTCAACACTTTAATAGTAGGAATTAGAAAGGGCAATCTTAGTTTTGCTACTGATGATTTGTCATGTGCCTTTTTATGTTCATATTTTTGTAACATAGAGGTTATTAACCTTTGTTGATTAGTAACAGTCTTTATCTTTTTCTTACAGCTGAAAGATATACATTAACCCTACTATTTGAAGTGCTTAAACCGAAAAACTCCAGCCATTGTGTGTTTGACATACACTGTGATTATATGGTCACAATTCCATTCCAGTTTGGTTTATTTTTTAGATTAAGCACCAAGAATCATGTCACATGACTTATATCTGCTGTGAAAATATTTCTTTAAATTGATTAATAAACATATCAATGGAAAAGATTAGCTGATTCAACTCTGCATAGTAAAATTCAAATGAGAAATCTTGTGTCATGTTATCACAGTGGAAAGAAACTCTTATTTTGTAGATAGTATAGCATCTTTAACCAAGGATTCCTCAACATCTAATCCTAGCCCTGCCCAACAGCCGCATATCACCACATCCACTTTCACTTTCAAACCTGTGCCCACATCCTACATAAAAGTCTTCTTAAACAAACGTAAACCATGTTCTTCTTCAGTTGATGACCTTCAAAGTCAGTACCTAAAAATAGCAGCCAATAGCATTACCTAACCTGTCTCAATCCTTATAAATAGGTAAATCTGGGAATCACACTTTCCCTCTCTCTCTCTGGAAAAAGTTACAAATTATTCCTCTGCAGAAAGGAGGAAGTTCGACATTAATAACTTTAGACATATAGCAATCTTATCTCCCCTTACCAAAATACTTGAAAATATATTCAAAAAGAATTGCTAGTCTAGTTCCTGCAGGAAGAACTCCTATCCGCTACACAACATGGCTTTTGTCCTTCCCACAGTACTAGTACTGCCCTTCTAATCTATATCAATACTGTCAAAAGCTAGAGATAACGGCAAACTAGTCTCTTCCTTATTTCTAGACTTGTCTCTAGCCTTCAACACAGTTTGTCACAGCAAACTTCTACTTCAAATGTCTTCACTAGGCCTCTCTCAGCCCACCCTTTTATGGTTCAAAAGCTAACAATCCAATAATTATCAGTCAGTAAAATTACACTCTACACTCTCTATTTACCTCCCAGTCACACCAGGTGAACCACAATGCTCTATCCTTGATCCCCTCCTCTAACATTTTTTGCCAACACCCTCTATACTTCCACACAACAGGCCACCCTGATACAACACTCAGATGATTCCACTCTCATTTGTACATATGACAACATGGTACACCTCCAAAAAATTACTCAGGAAACTTTAACAACCGCTGAAACATGGCTTCGTAACTCACAACTCATGCTCAATCCAAAAAATACCAAATTACTACCCCCCTCAAAAATCCCTCTGTCATGAAAAAGCAAAATTTTAAGTCCTTTCTCTTGCTAAATCAACCTGTGATGAAAGGAGATACTGCCAGCACAGCTAGATGGAATTTTGTAAATAATTATATGTCATTGGTGAATATCAAAATGATCTATATAAGAAGCTTGTATTACAAATGTATTACAACTGTATGTGGTGTATATCAAACTGCTCTGTACAGATGTTAGTGTTGAAAAAGTATTTTGTAAAGTGCTAGCGCTTGAAATGTATCCACAGTGTTCCCTATGAGAAGAGAACAGAAGTGTACATGCACTATTGTAACTGTTTGGATGTGTATGTCAAGGGAGGAAACTGGATGGTTAACTTCAGTCCAGCAAACTTTATAAAAATAGCTGAAATTAAATTACTTTATAGGCTATACAATAAAGTGGTTATCTCTCAAGTTTTCAATGCAGCTAGACACATAGAGTCTGTACAAGAAGCTTTCTGTACTGTCCTTGGAGTGAACTAATTGCTACTTTTGAAGCATGAAGGAATGCAATTGTTTTATTGCTTCCAGCATCTGCCAAAGATCTGAGGAAAAGCCCTTGTCTGTATATTTTTACAGGTAGATGCTAAATGTTGCCAGCTACTAGCAATGGGGGCATTGGTCTGGGACCTAGATGTCAGATGACAAGAACTGATGCCATCATGCAAGCTATCCCAGCAGTAATATTTGACATATTATTCTGAGAAGTCTCCTAGTGAGACAGAATATTCTGTATTCAGTATTGGGCCTGAAAACAACAAGAAGCACCATTCACCACATCTGTCTTGCTCTAACAGTAAGTTTCTAGGGAATAGTATAATTCTGTTAGATGCAGTAAGGAATATAGTGAAGCTTAGTTTAGATGTTTTTCTTTATTTGTGTGAGCCTGTACTTCAATGCTATTTTAAATATTTCCTGTGATTTTGAACACTCATGTCACTGTCAATATATATTTAGCATTGTCTTGTTCTTTTATTATTTATTATTAAACATATTTAAACCTTTCATTGTGGCTGCTCTGTGTAGGGATATTTAAGTTTTAAGAGTCCCTGCATATTTATTTGGTGACACCATGTGGGCCACTCCTAATAGCCTTGCTCTTAGTCAACCTACCATTTGTATTAGTATTAATATTACACAGTAAGATTGAACACCCTTTGTTAAGGGCCTTAAAGTAGCTGATAAGGAGTGGCTGGTGGCAGTGGAAACTACCTTAAAGTCTGGACAGAAGGGGACATGGCGTAAACCTGTGCCAGCTTTTCCCAGGTGCGTGTGTGTGTGTGTGTGTGTGTGTGTGTGTGTGTGTGTGTGTGTGTGTGTGTGTGTGTGTGTGTGTGTGTGTGTGTGTGTGTGTGTGTGTGTGTGTGTAAATCAAACCTCAAAGAGTGTGTGTGTGTCAGCTACTTGGGCAGAGACACAAAGCACTGGTTGGACAGAGAGGTTGCTGGAGGTCTTGGCTTGGTCACTCAGCTGAGATCGCAATTCTATAGCTGTGCCAGTTGGGAGTCTTACTGGGGATCTAGAGAAAGAGGGAGAAACCTGACCTGGACTGACTGTGGTCTCTGTGTGCTCTTAGGGGAAATTGCACTTGATGCAGAGAGCTGCATCTGGAAATACTGTATGTGTGTACCTGTTATCTTCACAGTGAACATCCCCCACTGTTACCAGTGGTGATGATTAAGGCTCCTTGATTACTGGTCCAGTGGCAGGTCGTCACATAACCATTGAAGTCATTTCCCATAGCAAGCTGTTAGGAGTGATAGTGGATGATAATCTTACATTCATAGGATCATAGGATCATAGGAAGTTACTAGGCTATTGGCCCTAGGGCTTTTACAAGCCTAGCCATGTTATACACTTTTCCCTTATAGACCAAGATATATAGTCTATATTTGCAATGTGAATTGAAGATCAGCACCATCTTCCCCTGCCCAAGAGGGATATAGCTGAAACCTCCCAGGTAAATTTATGATTTCCCATCCAATTGTGCAAGTTATGCTTAAATAGGGTCATTGAGGAGCTCTGTTGTGGTGATGGACAGGTTGACAGATGAGATTAGACAGGAGGCCCCGTGGACTATGATGTTTGCAGATGACATTGTGATATGTAGTGAGAGTAGGGATCAGGTTGAGGAGACCCTGGAGAGGTGGAGATATGCTTTAGAGAGGAGAGGAATGAAGGTCAGCAGGGCTAAAACAGAATATATAGGTTCATAGGTTCATACTAGGCTATCTGCCCTAGGGCATATATAAGCCTAGCCAGAATGTGTTTGGCTTTCACCACCCATTTTAAATTTATTTTGCTATGCCCTTTTTCGAGGTTAGTATACTGTGCCTCTGTCTAACAGTGACACAGAAGTGATACCCAGGGTAAACCTACAATCTCCCATCCACTCATCAAGATTCCTCTTGAAGAGAGTCAATGAGGGACTCTGTCTAACCTGGACTGGGATTTTATTCCAGAGTGAAGGGAGCCTCTGGGTTATGAATCTGTCCCTCCAGCATGTCCTATTTATTTCAGTGCTGAGGTTCAAGTTTCTCGAGCACGTAGCTCGATGGGATTTGGATTTTCTGAGGTGCAGCATGTCCATTAATTCCGGGTTGGACATGGCTTTATACATCAGGCACAGATCGTCTCTGAACAGGCGGTATGCCACTGAGTAGAGCTGGAGTTTCTTTAACCGGGCAGCATATGGCATCTGTTTGAGCCTTTTGATCCTCTTGGTGAGGTACTTTTGGGGTCTTTCCAGTTGCTGCAGGTGTCTGGTAAGGTACATCCCAAAAGGGGCATTGTACTCAATTATGGGCCTTATGAGGGATGAGTAAAGAGGCACGATGACCTCCCCTGATCTAGATGTGAATCCCTTCATGATTAGGTGGACTATATAAAATGTTTTTCTAACCACTTTGGCCACGTGGTTGTCAAATGAGAGATTGCTATCAACTTGGGTCCCCAGGTCCCTAATTACTTCTTCTGTACTTAATGGATTACCACCTATGTGGTAATTTGTGGCACTTTGTTTTTGCCAAAGGGATGACTATACACTTTTGGCATTTAGCTTGAGGCCATGGCTCTGGCACCAGTTGTCTGTTTCTATGAGGTCCTTTTGGAGGATGCTTGTGTCGGCTGGAGAGTCGATTATGGCGCCCAGTTTGCAGTCATCTGCGAACTTGGTCAGCCACAGTCCTTCCGTGTTGGCCTGTACCTCCGAGAAATATATACCGAACAAGAGAGGTCCCAGGACTGAGCCTTGTGGGACACCACTTGTAACTAGTTTGGAGTCTGACATGGCTCCAGCAATTCTAACCATGTGGGTTCTGTCCTTGAGCCAGTTTGCAATCCATCTAGTGACATAGGGATTTATATTTAAGCTGGTGAGCTTATCTATAATGCCCGATGAGGATGCAGGGAGTAGAGCTGGTAAAGGTGGATGAGTTTAAGTACTTGGGATCAACAGTTCAGAGTAATGGTGAGTGTGGAAGAGAGGTGAAGAAGAGAGTACAGGCAGGGTGGAATGGGTGGAGGAGAGTGTCAGGAGTGATTTGTGACAGATGGGTACCAATAAGAGTGAAAGGGAAGGTCTACAAGAGGGTAGTGAGACCAGCTATGTTATATGGGTTGGAGACGGTAGCATTGTCGAAAAGACAGGAGTCAGAGCTGGATGTGGCAGAGTTAAAGATGTTAAGATTTGCACTGGGTGTGACTAGGATGGACAGGATTAGTAATCAGTATATTAGATGGTCAGCTCAGGTTGGACAGTTTGGAGACAAAGCAAGAGAGGCGAGATTGTGTTGGTTTGGACATGTGCTGAGGGGGTATGCTGGGTATATTGGGAAAAGGATGCTAAGGATGGAGCTGCCAGGTAAGAGGAAAAGAGGAAGGCCTAAGATGAGGTTTATGGATGTGGTGAGAGAGGACATGCAGGCGGTTGGTGTGAAAGAGCATGATGCAGAGGACAGGAAGAAATGGAAACAGATGATCCACTGTGGCGACCCCTAACGGGAACAGCCGAAAGAAGATGATGATGATGAGGAGCTCTGTTTTACCTGAATTGGGATCTTGTTCCAGAGGAATGGCAACCTCTGGGAGACATGTCTGTTTCTCTGGCTTGTCTTGTTAATGTCGCAAGCTAGGTTAAGGTCCCTAGAGATACTGACTCTTGTCCCATTTGATTTGCAAATGAGCAGCATTTCCATTAAGGCAGGGTTCAAGAGTGCTCTGTGGGTCAGGCACAAGTTGTCTCTAATCAGTCTGTACAAGACAGAGAACAGTGACAAGGCCTTCAGCCTGTCCATGTAGGCCATGTATAGTAGACTCTGAATTTTCTTTGTGAGAAACCTCTGTGGTCTCTCCAGCTGTTGCGGCTGTCCGGTAAGGTACATATAGAAGTGAGCATTGGTCTAATGAGGGCCGAGTACAGGGGCATTATAACCCTTTAGCTTTAGATGCTATGGCCTTATGTGCAAGATGTGCAATGTAGAAGGCCTTCCTTACCACTGTGGATATTTGGTGATCAAAGTTAAGGTTGCTATCAATATATGTTTTATTTTTATTTTTTATTTTACATTTGTTGACTGGATTAGTCTAACTGGATACATGTCCATTTTCAGTAGAGGCCCGGGGAGATAAGCTCCACTTTAAACTAAATAAATCAAGACAGAACAAAAGTCCAAAAAAATATCTAAAATACATATACATGAAAATTTTCTTCAACAACTTGAATTATACAGAACTAAAATTATACAGACTGTGACTACTGAGTTTAACAAGGCAAAATACAGTACTGTTACCAAGGGAAAGTGATTGATATTCATCATAAGTATATTGGGTAGGAATGTACCTTTACAATGATGTATATAGGTTATAAAAAATATAACTCTGAGAAATAAGAAAATTATTAAATATATGTACATGAAGAAGTAATTACAGTCACAGTGAAAGAAATAGTTGGTCTATATACAAGGTGGAAGACTCACTGCAGAAAGAATGTTGTAAAGAGCATACTCAGTGATAGCTCCTTGGGAATAAGATACTAAGAAGGGAGTGAGGGATGAATTTACTAATTCTGCAAAGTGGGTTATTGGAGGAGAGTTATAGAATAATGTTATACTATATATACACACACTATACATGTGTCTGAATCTCTCACCTCTTGGTTTTAACATAGGGTGTATTATTAATCTTGTAATTTGCAGGGACTTCACCTTTGTTGAATGGGATAATAATGCATTTTTTTGCATTGAATTTAAGTTTGTGGCTCAGGCACCATTCATTTATCTGGGTGAGCCCATTCTGTATAATGTTGACACGGTTGGTGGTTTCTATGACTGCACCTAGTTTGCAGTCATTAGTAAACTTGGTAAGCCAAGGGCCATCAATTTTGCCTGGATTTCTGAAAAATAGATTCCAAACAGTAAGGGGCCCAGAACAGACCCTTGTGGAACACCACTTTCAACAGGTCTGCTGGTAGAGGTGGAATCTCCAACTTTGATTCTATGTGTTCTGCTGGTGAGCCAGTTGTCTACCCATCTAATGACATATGGCTTAATTCCTAGCTGTGTAAGTTTCTCAATGATGCCTGAGTGGGGGATTGGGTAAAAGGCCTTGGTCAAGTAGAAATATGCAGAATGTACAGGTTTGTGTTCAACTAGGGCTTTAGTGACACTCTTGAAGAAGTCCACCAGGTTTAATAGGCATGATCTGCTCTTGATGAAGCCAAACAGGGTCAGGTCAAGAATTTGAAGGTCTCCTATATCCTTGCTGATGAGGTCCATGATGATTCCATCTATGGCCTTACAGATAAGACTGGTTAGTCTTATGGGTCTATAGTTCCCAGGGACATTTGAGAGACCCCTTTGCTGTTCTCCACTCTGCTGGGACAAAGCCAGTACACAGATTGTGGCTGAAGACAGTGGACAGTGGTTCCACTAACTCCTGTTTTAGACTGTTAAGCAAGCAGCCTGGAATGTTATCCGGTCCCATACAGGCTGTGTTTTTGGCCTTGGAGAGTGAGGTTATGACCTGCTCTTTGGTTATACTGGGTAGAGTAGTGGTGACAGGTATGCTTTATGGTATGGTTGGTGGGGACAGGGTGGCAAAGTTTTCACCAAACCTGACTGCTAGCAGGTTGGTGATATCCTCGGGTTCATTATAAGTGGCACAGTCCACTACTTCAGCACAAAGCTGGGCCATCACTTTTAGATTTTAGATGTAGCTAAAGAATGCCTTGTGATTATCCTTAGCTAGACATGCTAATTTAGTTCCATAACTAGCTTTAGAGGACTTTTTAAGATGTCTAATTTGCTTGTTCAAGCTTTGGAGGGTGTTCTTCTTCAGTTGAGACTGTTGCCTCTTATTCTTTGACAGCAGTTTATTTATCTTGCTGTATAAACCTATTTAAGTTAGATGTCTACCAGGGTGGCTTGTTTTTTTCATGAGGACCTTGTTTTGAAACGTTCAGGTATGGCTGAGTCTATACATTTGTATAGGTGTTTATACAGGGCATTTTTGAACATCTCAGTACAGCAGTAATTGCAGTCAGTGGTGGCAGGGGGGTTGAAACTATTTATACCATAAATTAGGAGGCTATAGGTTGCTTTGGAGAAAATTTTCAACCTTTTTGCTTTGAGAGGGAGTCAGGTACGATTGTTAATGCAAATGAGATTGATTTATGATTGGACTTTATCAGGGAGGGTCCCACACATGGGATGGTGCAATGATCACCCATGTTGGTGAGTACCAGGTCAAGGACATTAGAGCCCCTTATGGGGGTGCTGACTATCTGTTCCAAAGCATTTGTGTTAACTAAGTCCAAGAACCCTAGGGCGAGCGTATTTCGGCTCATATATGTTTCCCAATCAGTGGAAGGGTAGGATAGTTTGAAGGATTCAACCTGCATATACAAAATTGCATAAGAAAAATTCATCTAAAGGTAGAGATGCTTTACAGAGCCAAAACCTTTCTCCCCAATACAAATAAAACTACACTTGCCACTACTTATCTCCTCCCCACTGGTGCCCCCATCCTTACTAACCTCCAGGTTCACAAAAATTAAAACTTGAACAATGCTTTAACAAAGTTGCTAAATTTGCATTACATAATCCTTTCAGAAACCACTACTGTATAGCACTAAAAAGCCTTAATTGGTTAGGACTGCCATATCAACTAATATATGCAAAACTTCTTACCCCCTATAAAATTATCCATCATCAATCTGCCTGTCCAGTACTAAAATACATTCTACACAACTATGTTCCCAGTTCGTCATTGCAATCCAGTGACTGAAAACTCCTGTCTCCAATCTAGCAAATCTGCTGGGCATTGTCTGTATTCGTACAAGGTTGCTAAGACCTGGAACTCTTTACCTGTATCTGTCAGGTCTATACTTGCCTTCCCATCTTTTAAAACCACTCTGAAAGACATCTTAGCTAAAATCTGTCTTTGTTCTTGCTCAAAACCAGGATAAACTATATCCCTAAATGTGAACAAGTACCTTTTCGCTCCTTATACCACTTTACTCTCTTTTTCACATACTTCCTTATTAAGTCTCTTCCCTGAATTTCTCTCTAAATATACCATAAGCCTGTTTTTCCCTCACTTCATATTGCAATTCTGATTTGTATTAGACAACTTACCTTTAATTTCTCTACAAACTGTCTAAAATTTCTATAAATATTACAGGTTTACCATTAACCTTGTATCGATTTTTAACTATTGTTTTTATATTATGCCTAATTGGTTATAATTATTTAAACTGCAGATGGTTCTGTTTTATTTTTGAAGATAGTACAATTATTGTTCTTAAAATATTTTGTAATAATTTGGAGCTTTTCTTCCCAGGCCTCCACAGAAAATTGACTTCTACCCAGCCGGACTTTCCTGGAAATCAAATGTCAAAGAATACATAAATCCATACATATACACATACATAAATACATAAATAAATAAAGGCCACCCAACCAACATTCGTGCATCTTCCACGTTTTGTGGTACATTAGCTCCCCTCTGTGTGTGTGTGTGTGTGTGTTAGCTCCCCTACACATTTCTGTGTGTGTGTGTGTGTGTGTGTGTGTGTGTGTGTGTGTGTGTGTGTGTGTGTGTGTGTGTGTGTGTGTGTGTGTGTGTTTGTGTATCATTTATTAAATGGGTAAGTGGATTGGTCCAAAGACTCTTTTAACCACAACCCGGGTCAATGAGGCAAAGCAAACAATGATCAGCAGGGCAGTAGACACATAAAGAAGTCAACACTTCAATCAATTGTCTAGTAAATTTATAGAGCAAACATCTAGTGAAGTTATCTAGCAGTCATACATTTATGGGTCTACTTCATATAATCGACTTACCATTTTGTTGACTTTCATATCACTGAAATGATAATGTCGAACATTTAAAAACAAGAACACCTAGAAAATCGTATTTTCTCTCCAAGTAAGTAACCACTTGGTGATCATGGTGCACTTTGCCTTTTTCTTCACTGTTGTGCAATCATGGAGTTGGTATATTTAGTTAGGGGACATGGGGGGAGCAAAGCCCCCACTCCAGTGGGTTTAATTTTGTTATGTGTCTATTTTATTTGTTGGTAGCAAAGAGGTTACTTACCTGGAGAGAAAATGAGATATTCCGGATGTTCATGTTTTTAAACATTCAACATCATCATCTCGATGATATGAAAGTTGAGAAAACGGTATATCGACTACATGAAGTAGATCCACATTTACAAAGCAATTATCTTGCAGTCACCTGTAGCACAAACCATGCATACCTAGTACAGTATTTACATTACAGATATTATTTAAATCTGATAGTGAAAGAAAACCAAATAATCTCAATATTTACAGGTATAACAGGTATTACTTTCAGCTAGCAGAGAATACAGGCACGTGGCAAGATAAATCTAGAATTTAGGTTTCACAGTTAAGAACATGTAATAGTTGATCAGCTGATGGTATACCTAAAAGTTTCAAGAAGTAAATAATGAAAAGAGTCAGAGGCAATCAGTGACAATGATGTGTGCATTTGGCATAATTCTATGCAACATTTATAGTTACACTGCTTTTTTGGATAAACATTTAGTTCCTGTTTGAAGCTAACCAAATTTTCTAAATATTTTATTTCTTCTGGTATCTTGCTGTAGCTTGTGGGGATCATCTTGAAGAATGTTTTTTTTTCTACTGTACTTTATTTAAATGGGAGTCGATCTAGGAGGGATGGGTCATTGTTTCTAAGAATGCAACTAAGCTTTCAGTTGAATATCTTACTTTTAAGTGTAGACAATAACTTGCATTCAGAACTTTATAAGTAAAAGAGTTCAGTAGAAGTTATGTTTTTCTTTCTGTGCTAAGCCATATTGTTTTCTTTATTGTAGTGCAGTGGTCTTCCCTATTACTGACCAGATTAACAAAGCAGAATATCATATTTTCAGCGTTTTTAGCAAAAATATGACAATTGCTGAGTTTTTGGCAAACAAGGGAAGACAATATTCTATTCTGGGAATAAGAACATTAATAGCTATGGCACAAGTAGATTCTGGTGTGATACAGATTATGCAGCCTTTAGTTGACCTAATACCTTGTTGACCAGAGTTTCTATGTGAGTGGTAAAGAAAGAGATTGATCCTGCAGAATTCGATGATATCTTTGTGCTGATGTCCTAGGAAGCAGATTGTGGTCTGTGCTGGCTACAATGATGGGTGTGGCTTACTTTGCCTTTTTTTTTTCTTGTTACAAAGACCATCACAGTAATCTTTTGGTTTTATTAATTTGTTTTCAGTAAGCCAGTTTCAGACTAATTGAAAATCTGCCTGCAAAGTCTCGTTTGCCTTGTCTGGTAAACACAACATCATCAGAGTACACAATGTAGTGAAGAGTTTGTTACACATGGCTCTCAACCAACCAGGGACAAATTTCAACAGAATCAGGGACAAATTTAGAAAAAGAAATCAGTGACAGTCAGAGATGCCTTTAAAACATTAATACTTTTAACTTGAGACATTTATAGAATAAAAGAATGTGAATTAACATACATTTTCTAAAATAAAAGAAGTCTATAACTCTTAATTATAGGCATTACTTATTGAGTGTAATTCACCTCCTTTCCTTCAAAAGTCACAAATTTTAGGAAGGATTAAGTGGGGCAGATGTAAAATTTGAGTCAAAATCAGGGACATCCCTGAAAGTCAGAGACAGTTGAGAGGTATGGCATGTACCTCCCATGGAAGGAAACTGATGAATAAAAAAGAATAAGAGTGGCACTCGTTCGGACCATTATGGTACACCACAAGTGGTGGTGACAGACACTAGGCTATTATTTGCACCGTAAATGGTACCAGACCTGTTGACCAAGTAGTCTTTGAACCCCCATTACCACTTCTGTGGAAAAAGAAAGTTTGTCAAGGAGCAGAGAATGATTCACCATTACAGAAGATCTTCCTTAAATAAAAGAATATGGTACCTGTCCTACGTCCTTGTTCCATGTTGTTGAAAATGCAGACTATGACCACAAAGAGTGCTAGCAGTGGACTATGATTTGGGCCAACGCCTTGCCACTTATTTGACAATTAATCATATTTAGAGATTCATTCCAAAATTTGATTAGAAATATTTTTATCAAGAATGTAAGCCAAAGGGCAGACACTAGCTACAGGACTGAAGCTTTAAGGGTCGACTGTTCAATGGGTAGCAGTATTGTTAGTGAATGCTTAAAACTATGAGTTACAGATTTAGTGATAGACAGATTCAAGATATAGGTAAGATGATGACACAGATCATTACTACCAATTTCAGGGTGCACTTATGAAGCAATGGGTTGTAGGTGCATAGAATTTTATTTTTTCTAACCACTCTTCCACTTTATTTTTGTTTATAGCTTTAAAACAGAATGGGAGTACTCCAGTGTCTTGTTAAATGGGATGCATGAAACAGTAGAATCCCATTAGTACACATTATGGGGTTATGAGTGGGGGGTTATATTTCATTATTATGTTATAACTGAAAGGGGTGTACAGAGTATGGGTTTTTAGGAAAGATGTTCTTATTAGTGACAAATTTGTTACATTCATTTCCACTGCTTAGTAACAGAACATTTCAGAGCTGCACTGAAATGGTTGCATTTGTTGTTAGCATTTACTAAACTAGCAGTAAAAAAATGTACAGTAAATTTGTTTCCATGTCTCCTCCTGTCACCCTTATATCACAGGAAAGCACTAAGAATGGGATCTTCATTTCTCATCTTGATATAACTTTCACCTTGCACTAACAGGTGTACTACAACTACCCAGGCAAACACACACGCAAACACACACACACACACACACACACACACACACACACACACACACACACACACACACACACACACACACACACACACACACACACATTCATCAGACACCATTCGTACACCTGCAGACATTCACACATGCTGACACACACATACACAAACTCACATACTATTCAACATTAGATTTTCACTGATCGTAAGAGTGTTCTCTCCCATTGACTATAATAGGTTCATAGGTTCATAGGTTGGTACTAGGCTATCAGCCCTACTATTTCTTCCCACATTATTTACTTTCCTGGATCCCTGTCTAGCATTCTCCCATCCAATTGTCAAGGTTCCTCTTGAAGAGGTCCAAAGAGGCACTCTGCTTGACATGTATGGGCAATCTATTCCAGAGTCTGGGGAGTTCTGGTCAGGAACCTATCCCTCCAGCATGTTTTGTTTATTGTGATGACAAGGTTTAGATCACTGGATTGGGATTTCTTTAAGTGTAGCATGTCCAACAGCTCTGGGTTTGACATGGCCTTGTATGTTAAGTATAGCTGGAGTTTTTAAGCGGTCAGCGGGGCATCTGCTTTAGGCCTGTGATTTTAGTGAGGTATTTCTGAGGCCTTTCCAGTTGTTGCAGATGTCTTGAGAGGTACATACCAAATGGGGAGTTGTATTCTATAATGGGGCTAATGAGGGATGAGTACAGTGTGACAATGACCTCCTTTTTTCTGGAAGAAAAGCCTTTTGTGATGAGATGTGTCACATAGAAGAATTTCCTGACTGTTGTGGTGATGTGGTTATCAAAGGTGCGACCACTGTCCACCTGTGTCCCTAAGTCTCTTATCACACTTTCAGTGCTTAGTGTACTGCCACCTATATGGTAATTCACGGGTACATGTTTTTTCCCAAAGGGGATAAATATACATTTCTTGGCATTGAGATTGAGCCCATGGCTCTGGCACCAAGCATCTGTTTGTGTAAGGCCGTTTCTATAGAATAACTGCATCATTTGGGGATTCAATAATGGCTCCCAGTTTGCAGTCATCTGCAAACGTTGTTAGCCAGAGTCCCTTAGTGTTGACCTGTACTTCAGAGAAGCAGATGCCAAACAAGAGCCGCCCAGGACTGAACCCTGAGGTACTCCACTTGTCACTTGTCTGGAGCTGGATTTGGAGTCGGCTACTTTTACAGTGTGGGTTCTATCAGTAAGCTATTTAGCAACCCATTGGGTGACATAGGGATTAATACCCAACTTAGTAAGTTTATCTATGATTCCAGAGTGGGGGATGGTGTCAAAGTCCTTGGCAAGGTCTAGATAGGCTGTGTGGACCACCTTACCCTTGTCCATGGCTCTGGAGACTGATTCAAAGAAGTCAATTAGGTTCAGGAGACAAGATCGGCCCTTCACAAACCCAAACTGGGTGGGGTCCAGTGTTTGAAGGTTGCCAATGTCTTTGTTTATAAGTTCCATGATAATATGCTCCATGGCCTTGCAGATAAGGCTTGTCAGACTGATTGATTAAACATGACACTTAGGTGAGGTGCCAGTTCATATTGTAGTGGGAATGCAGCATTTTAGCCATGTTAACTGACAAACCTGGCCATGCTAATTTATGGATGTATTTCTGGGGGTAAGCACATGGCTAATTAGAATTAGCCACTCCTGTGACATGCCTCATTAGCATTTAGCATGGCTGTAGAGATGACTTACTGTGATTCTACCAAATGTGTAAAATCACTGCAGTCTCTGAATCAAAAAGGATTACTGGAAGTGATTAGAACATAATGTCAAGACTTACCTAACCGTTTCTGAATCCTAGCCTATGCCAATCAGACAAATCAAACTCTCGTAACACTGACAGTTTTTCATATTTTGGATGCCATTTCAAAAACTCCATCTGTTAACCTTATCCTTTGTTCTAAAGTGGGCTAGAAATCCACTCCCATTGAATGGAATATTTTATGTACTGAAAGGAAAAGGCACAATGATAATATGCTTTTGTGAAAACACATTTTGCCAACTTATAAAACATGATATTAGGCAATTCATGATGCAAAGAAACCTAATGTTATGGATATTTTGGGTAACTCTACAAAATTAAAATGTTTGGTAAATTTATAATAGGCTTATAATATAACATATTCAAAGTATTTATCACACATTTTCTGCATGGATATCTTATAACCCTAACTCGTTAATTAAAAGACAATCATCCAAACTGCAATATAGGACAGTCTCCAGGATTCAATAAAGTCCATGTAGGGTCCATGTAGATCCTACACAGAATGTATCCATGTGCACAGCCATGATCTTCCCTCGGCAGTACGTCATGCATATTAATGGGGGTGGTCCACCTAAGAGAGGTCTTAACAACACGGATAGTGAATCTGTGTAACTCAGATGGTGCACACATATACCTGACAGCCCATCAACCTAACCAAAAGAGGTACAAGACAATTATTTCACTAATGTGGATTTAACTTTTTTTTTTTACTTTATGGCCTTATTTGCTCAATGTGATGCATTACATAGCTATGCTTAGCTATGCACAACCCATACATCAGACATGTGCCAGACATCTAAAAATAAAAACCAGATGCATTCAATTTTTATATTTTTATTTTATGTGCTTGTTTTCAGAATGTGGCACATTATTTAGCGATGCTAAGCTCTGCGCACCCATGCATTAGACATACACCAAACATCTAAATATAGAAACCAAATGCTTTCAATTGACTTAGCTGCATGGTGCTTAGCACCACCCAAAACTGTGCAGTAAAGCTGCACTACGTTTACAGTGGTGCCTTTGCAGTGTATCTGAAGATATATCAGCTCTCTTCATTACTGTAGAGGTGAGATAGGTTGAGTGATGACCTACAAGGAGGTAGGTCCCGGGTTTGACTCCTGGGCAGTGATACCTTTTATATACTTTATTCTTAAAATGTTTCTGGTCACTGAAACATTGGTTCAGTTTAAATTTAATTATTGTACTATTTAGAAAAGATGTGCAATGCTAAGCATCACTTAAACATGGGTAATGGTCTTTCCTTGTTGGTGTGCTGATAAGTTTCACTTAAACATGGGTTGTGCAAGTTTGAGTGATGCTGAGCAATGTGGTGTGTTTTTGAAAGTTTCAGTATGAAGCGCAATGGTGGGCATGTATCCTATTTAAGAGGCAATAAGCAGGAATTGCATAGTATTCCTTGGAGTCTGATCTTGAGTGTGGATATGGCTGTCTTGGGAGAAGGGATGTGCTTTCGGGCACAGCATTGGGGTGTTCAGGAATCTAGGGTTTTTATTGGACTCCTGGTATAGCACTATGAACCCTGGCTGATGTAGGACAACTATCTTGACTCAGAAACAAGTCTGAGGCCTGGGATAGTTTGGCCAGGGACCTCACCAGTGCAACTTGTATCTCCCGCACTGGTGAGCAGTGTTGTCACCATTATGACAACTTCTATTGATGGAAGAGGAATACTTTCGATCACTGGATCCAAGAGACATAGGCGGGGAACACCCCACAGATATGTAAGTATGTGTTCTAGTAATTTATAGATATGCAAGCTGATTCTGTGCAAAACTGGTATGCATAATGTTTTTTCTCTCTTACCACTACTGCAGGAGAGAGGGCTTGCAATGTAGGGTCCCATGCAAGGCATTTAGCCAGGATGAGGCAATGCTTGGTATGTAAGAAAACCAATAAAGTAATAAATGAATGCATAACTTAATAACAAAATAAAATAAATACAGATATTGCAGTCTTATCAATCATGTATGAAATACCTGGGACATTATAGACTTTCATTAACCTGTTAGTACATATCTGAACTGTTAAAGCAAGTTAAAGTAAGCAAGCATACAGTGCTGTATAGTATAGCTTCCAACCATTAGTTAATCTTATGGAATACCCAGATTAAGAGTCAATGTTGTAATCTGCTCATTGTCAGAAATATGCTGTAGATTGCAGTCAATAACTGAGTAGGGTAAACATGTAAGTTAACAGAAGTCCCAGACAGCTATTCACATGTGTAAATGCAAGATTTGAAACAACATGAATCAATAAAGTGTAAAAGGAGACAGTGCTCTGATAATTTATTATTCAAATAAAATGTTCAATATTACTGCAGTCATTGCTTGTGGGTTCTAATCCCACACCAGCCAACTAAGAAATTGTGCTGTTTTCAATACTGTCTTTGCATATCATCTATAAAACATAACCATGCTTGCATGTGAAGTGCAAACCCATAGACCTGTGTCATAACTATCCAGCTGCCAAGTGTAATCAGTGTATATAGACATACCTCTCAACTGTCACAATTATTGTAGAATGTACTGAATATTGCCGCATATGTCTGGTCTGTTTCGTATATGATCTTGCTTTACTGGCCAGTCTTTGCCACACTGGAGAGGATCAGTGTCAGAAAGACAGTCCTCTGAATTGCAGATATTAGACATCTCTCAAAATGCATTTTAATGGCAAATCTGGCATCCAAACACCTTGCTACTATTGTAAGAGCTCTCTATGTAAGAATGCTCCCTTTTGTTGTGCCTTTGAACCACCATCATATATGGCTTGGCCCATAATGTCCTATGCTAAGAGGTTGACTGGTATGTATGTGGAACATCATATATCCAATATAAGCAACACGGAATGATTGCTGGATGCAATATGATGTGAACTATAGTGTGTGTGTAAGGAACAGGATAGTATTTCAAATAATAAATGTCATGGCATTCAGTGGTATTACAAGTAAAATCTAACATATCTAAAAGTACTTACTTGATGTATGTTTAGTTATAGTATCTGTGAAGTTAATAATGTTCTCCTTTATTCTCTCACACCACCCCTTCTCTTCTTTTATTTATTTAATCAATATATTTACTATTATCATTTGCTATTATCATATTATGTGTTATTACGTCTTATGTTGTCCTTATGTATCATTTAATATTGCTTTGCTGTTAAATAAACTTTCGTTTACATTTTTATTGCTGTGTTCCTCATTATATTATTTTCCAATTTGTTTCCATTAATCATTATTGTTTTCTTGTATGTTCTTAGTTACATTTGTCTGGGTTATGTTTATTTTTCCTTTATGTTTCTATTTTATTTACAACAGTGCAAAAAGGTAGGTGAATTCCTGGCAATCCGCCTACCTTAGCTCCCCCAGCTGAGGCACTGGGGCCCAGCATGTCTTGGCTACCCCCCCCAGCTGCTCCTGCACTACCTGCTCCTACAGATAGTTCCACCCCACAGGCCAGGACTGTGCCTCCCTCTAGGAGTGGAGGTGGAGGGGATGCCTATGTCAACCATGAACAAAAGGAGAGATATCTATACCAAGCGATTGCAGCCCCCCAAACATCTTCAACGCCCAAGTGAGAACTGCTCTCTCCAAAGCAAAAAACACAGCATCCATGGGACCTGATGGTGTCCCCGGCTGTGTGCTCCATGAACTCAACGAGGAATTAAACCCACAGCTAGGACAGCTGTTTAATCATAGTCTTACCTCTGGATACTGCACCAGGGGAGCGGCGCACTGCAACTGTGGTCCCACTTCACAAAGGCGGGGCCTCCACCCCCCCTCCAAATTACCGCCCATTAGCTTGACAAGCCTTATCTGCAAAGCCATGGAGAGGATCATAATGGACCTCATAAATAAAGACATAGGAATTTGCAGACTTTGGATCCATCCCAGTTTGGCTTTGTCAAAGGCAGATCATGCCTTCTAAACTTGGTTGACTTTTTAAACAGTCACCAAAGCCATTGATGAGGAAAGGCAGTCCATACAGCCTACCTCGATCTGGCGAAGGCCGATACAACACCCCCCCGGGGTATCATTGAAAAAAAATCAGCTCTTCATGTCAGACTCAAAGCCTGTCACAAGTGGTGTACCACAGGGCTCAGTCCTGGGCCCACTCTTGTTTGGCATCTACTTTTTGAGAAGTACAAGCAAACACAGGAGGTTATGTAGTTTGACAGTTGCATGATGACTGCAAACACTGTAGAGAAGTAAACATCTGACACAGATATCCTTGTTAAATGCCAAAAATGCATAGTCATACCCTTCGGGAAAAACAACTGGGGACCCAGGTTGATAGTAGTCTGTCATTAGACTCCCATGTAGCTAAAGTAGTTAGGAAGACCTTCTACATTGCCCACCTTATCATGAAGGGATTCTCATCTAGATCAAGGAGGTCATAGTCTCCCTATCACTCATCAGACCAATGATTGAGTACAATGAATGTATCTGACCCGACACTTGCAGCAGCTGGAGGCCACAAAAGTTCCTCACCAAAAGGATAAAGGGTCTCAAACATCTGTCCTATGCTGCCCGACTGAAAGAACTCCAGCTCTATTCAGTCGCCACCGCTGCTCCAGAGGTGACCTTTGCCTAACATACAAGGCCATGTCAAACCCAGATTTGATGAATATGCTTCACCTCAAAAATCTAGATCTGTCAGAGTCACAAGGGCGGAGACTTAAACCTCGACCACGGCTATTAATAGGACGTGCTGGAGGGATAGATTCATCACCCAAAGACTCCCTATGCTGTGGAATAAAATCCTGGTATATGTGAGGCAGAGCACCTCGCTGGCCTTGTTCAAGAGAAATCTTGACCAATGGATGGGAGATCGCAGATATAAACCAGGGATTACCTCAGTGTCACTGCTCGACAGAGGCACAGCAAAATAATGGGTATAGTTCCCCATACTAAAGGGGTGGCGTAAAGCCAACTATGGGCTAGGCTTGTAAATGCCCTCGGGCAGATAGCCTAGTATGAACCTATGAACCTATGAACCTATAGGCTCATGCAGCAGACTGTCACTGCATGCCGACACTAGATGGGCAGCATGCTATCAATCCTGGTGTGGCAGTCTGTCCCCAGGCACTGGCATCAGCCACTGCCTCCACAGGAGCAGTGAAGGTACAGTGCTGACAGTCCCATGGGTGAGGACTTGAGTCACACTGCTACCGTGTCTGACATCCATGGGACCTGGATCCCTGCAAACCCTTCCCAACCAAGGTGTTCACCTCCCTTGTGGCCCTTACCAACCCTGTTTGCTGCCTTGTATGTCTTGTCTGTCTTCAAATGCTTTCTCACCTTTCCAACTTACCTTCCCTACCCATATCTATGTCCCTTCCCCAACATTCCACTCTCTCCTACAAAAACAAAAGAGCACCTGTCCCCAAAAAATGTACTCCCACACATAGCTCTCCATTTTGCACACATGTCTGCTAGACGCACTTAATTTGGTCCAATTGGCTTGATAACGCACTTATGTTGTCATCACCCCTCTCTCTGGGGGGACTGTCCAAATTCAGCTAAAATTCTTTGCAAGTGCACATTTGTTTCTGTGGAAGAAATGGATAACTATGGTTCTTTCCTACACCCTTCTTGCACATTCCTACCTGCCTTTCACTATGTTTTTCTCCCTGCTTGCACCCAATTTCACCACTTTCTTATCTCCTCAATTTTCCTTTCTTTAAATAATTATTGGGGGATGCTGTGCTATGCTCAGCATCACTCAGCTAAGCAAAATGGCATTGTATTATTACATATATGTGAAAGCATAATAATCACATATAAAAAGTTCACCTATGACCTATTTTGAACCCAGTGCCATCTGACTTGAAGAATAGTGCATCAACTCATCAAGCCACACATCCAGTTAATTAGCACAGGTGTTTTAAGCAAAACATAGCAACTGTCATTTTCTCGTCATTAAGCTTGTTTACATGATGCTGAGCATCATGCCGCAAAGCGCAGCAAATCTGCTAAAACATTAATGGAAAAATAAGTATTTAACTGGGAATCTGATAGAGAACTAAATCACTAGAAAGCCATACACATAGTAATAGGTGTAAGTGAGGTATGTAACAGCAGTTCAGTGTGCAGTTATCTGTGCAACATGTAAAAACACACCTGCTCGATAACACAAAGGATGTAGAGTACACCAAGGGTATAATGTTGTCTGATAACTAGGTGCACAGGTTTCCTGGCCACTTCCTTTGATAGCAGTTGTAATAGTACACTGCTATTTTGTTGGCATGATTGCTTATACATATTTTATGGGGGATGGATTTTTCCTGCTATGGGGCACACTGTAATTGACTCCTGTGTTGGGTGTGTAAGTATACATGAGTATCTCTCATGGCAACAACAGGAATATGTCACTATTGCTACTATCCTAGTTGTGTCTGCACCTTTTGTATGTTTGACCTGCTGTTGAATATGAGGTGTGTAATCAAGTGGTGAATACTGACAGCCTTGTTTTACTGCTGTATATATACATTATTCGTATGTATGTGATCTTACATGTGCTCTCATTTCTTTGTATTTCAGGAAAAATTATGCATACACATCACAGGCCACAATTTTCTAAGGTGGAAAAGAATCTCATAACTGATGCTTTGTGACATTACCAGATCATGCTGTCCTGAGGAAGGGCAAATAGGTCAGAAGGTGCAGCCCTGTGGGATAAACTGGTGCATAACATCAATGAAATGGGTGCCTAAATTGTACATATGAGCAGGTGCGACACTATGCATTAATTCAGCAAGGAGATGTGCAGCTGACGTGTCCAAGGATTGCCAAGTCACTGGTGATGGGCCTGCAACAGAACCTCCTCTCACAGCCACAGAAGAATTCTTTGCAAATCTTGCTACACAGGACAGCTACCAAGCATCCATCAGCCAATATGTCGTGGATGTAGGTGCCACCCATTCCTCTGAAGAGGATTGTCTAGATATGCTTAGTTAGATCAGCAGTAGAATACTGATGCATTCATCCTGTCAAAGTGTATACACTTTTACATGGGTGTCAGGTGATTTTGGGGAGGGGAGAGTAAGTTAGCTGCACTTTTAAGCTCTTGTAGAGATTGTCACGCACATACCTTTTAACATAGTCGTTAATGTAGATGTGATATATTTGGATGTATTACCCCTGTTATACCTTAATATATGTGGTGCTGTTGCCATTACCTCTCCCTCAATTTTTTCAGGACCATCAGGAATTGGAAGAGTCCATGCTCCTGCTGCTAGTTAAGCAGAAAACTGTTTTCTCAGAGATGCACATATATTTCAATGTATTAGCTAAAGTGTCATCCCAGGTCTGCCAGCTGGATTGATATACTTTCTGCATGATTGTCAACTCTACAGATATTTTCTGAATTTCCACAGTTTAGACCCATATTTCTGCCTTGTAGGTATGACCATAGTGATTGACTTGAAAGTATTGGCAGGACCTTAGTGATTGTTATAACTGTCAACTGTGCATATTTTTGCAGAATTTATTTTTTGCTCATAAGATTCTTGTTTACTAAATACTTATTTCCAAATAATTACAGATTGGAGTTAGAAAACAATGTCCACATGTCCTACTCTATGAGTTTGGGAGGTATACAAGTCTGCAATAGTGACAGTAGTGTATACAGCTTAACATATATTGCATCATAGTACTGCAGAGCATAGTAGTGCAGGTATTAATGTATTGCTTTTTACTTTTTATCACAGGTGACCAGGGAGGTTGGTCTTTGTCCCCTACACCACCTGATGTCAGTGTACTTTCAGACTTTGATGATGATGGTGGCCAAATTGAGGCACAGCTGGGGGTTACAAAGGCTGAATCAGACACAGAGATTGACATCCCTCATCCACCCTCATTATCACTGTACACAACCAGTATGCCTATGCATACCCAGTCCCCTGAGGCCACAGATATTAGACAGTCAGAGGGTGGGGACATTGAACATGGAAGTGTGGCTACTGTGGCTTCAGTGACTGTCAACACTGGCCTAAACCAAACCAAACTGTTGGCGAGGTTTCACATAGGTGAATTGATAGAAGTGCTTGTAAAAGGCCTGCTGTCCCACCACCACCTATTGTAAGTGTCTCATCATGTGTCACTCAGTGTATGCTTTGGGCCATTATGGCAGCACAGGCAGGTTCAGAAAGGAAATCCTGATGAATGTTCAGGCTTATGGATGCAGCACAGTCTGTCATCAGTGACTGCCTCCACCATGTTGCTGGTACCCTGTATCGGATGACTGATACAGTAGAAAGAGATAGGTCTGAGACAGATCACACACTATCTGCTTGGAATGCACATTGTCTGTGATGGAATGTCTGATTGGAGTTGTGCGTCAGTCTAGTGTGCATAGGTCAGCAACTACATCTGCAAAGAGTCAACATGGTAATTTAAAATCACAGTCCCATAGTGGCAGTACATCAGCACTCCACAGGAGAGTGTGCTGCCCACACCAAGATGTAGCAGGTTATGAGCTCATTGTCCTGGGCATTCCCATGGAGAACATGTGCCCAGCAGACATCAGTCACCCTCAGTTAGTAGCACAGCATCTGACCTTGGGTATGGAGGTGCCAGTGCAACTCCTGGCAGAGCCAGTTCTCATGTTCAGGGGCAGAGAGAATGAACTGTTAGCTCTACTGTGCACAACTCACAGCCGTCCAACATACAGATTCATAGGGCTAGCATTGAGCTTGGCTGTGCTCATGCAGACACACAAAACTGTCACATTCAGGGAACCTACAGACACAAAAGCAACATTTTCATGGTCCATCTTGCCTGCTTCTTCCATTCCTGACTCATACACACAATTGCCAACCTATTGGGGCAGCCTAGCCCTCCTGTACCCCCACACAACACCATGTACAAGTGATGATAACTGTGTCACATCACTATCATCTTTCTCATGGATGCAGGGACATAAAGATATATGTGTCTGATGCACAGGATGACTATCTACATTAGTATGAATTCCTTTCATCCACTGGTGCTGTTGACATGCTACTTGTACTGGTCATTTACAGATATCATACTTTGCCATTTATAACGTGTATAGCATAATAATATGTGTACATTACAATGGATGCTGTTGTAAGGGCTGTGGAGTCACACAATGAAATGCATCTCTTGGAAATGTTTACTTTTCACTTTTAGGATTGTGTAGTACACACCTATGGGTACACATCTACAATCAATCCATCAACGTCAAAGCCCAGGATTGAATGTCAGCACAGAAGACAAATGTCATCAGAAAGGTAATACAGTATAGGTCTATAGGTTCATAGGTGTTTACAAGGCTGATGAACACAAGGGCTTCTTTAAGCCTAGCCATGCATCCCAAATCTCTGACAAGGTCTGATACCCTTGATAAGTATAAGCAGGGGTTTGGGAGATGAAAGCTTTACAAGCAAGGGCCTGGGAGATGAACCATTTACAGTTTGCCTGTGTTCATTAGAGACATAGGTCCCAAACTAGGGATGACTATCCTAATCCCCATCCAATTGTATAAATTGCACTTGATTTGCATTAGAGTGGAACTCTGCTGCACATGGATGGGGACCCTATTCCATATAGGGTGTAGTCTCAGGGATACATACCTGTCTCTACAACACATTCTATTTATACCACAGGCAAGGTGTAGGTCTGTAAAATGGGTAAATCTGGTGCTGTCTGTTTCATGAATATGCAGGAGGTTCAGAGTGGAGTCTGACAATGCCCTTTATGGCAGGCATACATCTCCCCTTCAAAGGCTGTAGGAGACAGAATACAGGGTTAGGGCCTTGATGCAGTGACATAGGACATTTTACTTGTGCCCTGTATTGGTTTAGTGAGAAACCTCAGTGGCTGTTCCAGTTGTCTGATATGCCTGGTTAGGTACATATCAAAATGGGCATTGCACTCAATGATAGGTCTTATGAATACCGAATACAGTGGAACAATGACTTTCTTGGACTTAGATGCCATACTTTTGTTTATAAGTTGCACAACATATAATGATTTCCTCAGTACTGTAGACACGTGACAGTCAAAGGCTGGATTACTATCTATGTGTGTCCCTAAGTCCCTGACTACTGGGTCAACTGTTAGAGGTGTGCTGTCAATATGATAGTTACCAGAGGTGGATGGCTTCCTAAAGGATAGTATTGTGCATTTCTTGGCATTTAGAGTTAGTCCATGGCTCTGACACAGTTGTATGTCTGTGTCAGCTCCTCTTGGATAACATTTGTGTCAGTGTGAGATTCACTGACAGCTCCTAATTTGAATCATCTGCAAATTTAGTCAGCCAGAGACCACTGACAGTGGCCTTGACTTCAGAGAAGTAAATGCCTAAAAGGAGCTGTCTGAGGACTGATTCGTGAGGGAGTCCACTTGTGAATGGCCTCTTTGTAGAGGTGCACTACCCAGTACTAATTTCCTGGGTCCTGTCTTTGAGCCACTTGGCTATCCACTGGCTGACAAAGTAGTTTGTACCTAACCTCTTGAGTTTGTCAACAGTGCTTGATGGAGGTATAGTGTCAAAAGACTTGTCAGGCCAAGGTAGGCAGTGTGAACTATTTTTCCCTCATCCATTCCTTTGGTTACCTTCTCAAAGTGGTCCACCAGATTGTGTAGGCATGATCTGCCCTTGGGGAAACCAAGCTGGGTTTGATCCAGTTTCTGGAGGTGTGCTACATCTCTTTTGATCATTTCCATGATGATTTTTTCATGGTTTTACATATAATACTAATAAAACGTATAGGTCTGTAGTTTCCAGGGTGTGTAGATGGCCCATCTTTGTGCAGAGGGGTGACTGTTGCTGTACTCCATTCATGAGGCACAAAGCCTGTTTGGTGGCTATAATTAAATAGTAATTCCAGAGGCCCTGATAGGTCATGTTTCATGCTATGTAGAAGGCATCCTGGTATATTGTCTGGGCCCATTGATAGAGTGGACTTGGCCTTAGAGAGAGGATTAAGGATCTCTTTCCTAGTGATAGTAGGGATACTTATATTTGATGGTATTTCCTGAGTGAAGGTTGAGGGGAGAGAGGGGTAAAGTTAGCACTGAATTTAGCATTCCGGGAGGTTTGATATATGTTCTGGCTCATTATAGGTGGTTTCATTTACAAGGAGATGTGCACACAATTGTGTATTTCCTTTGAAGTAGCTGACATAACTAAAGTATGCTTTGTAGTTGTCCTTGGCATGGGAGCCCGAACTTACCTCAAATTTGGCCTTGGTAGACTTCATTTGTCCTTTGATTTTTTTTTTTTTTGTTTACTTTGAGAGTGATTTTATGCTGCTGTGTGCTGCTCCTCCTATGTTTTGCCATGCGTTTCTTCCTTCTGTCATACAGCCTATTGATTTTGTGATTCCACCAGGATGGCTTGATTTTGAGTTAGTTCTGTACTTCTCCCTGGTATGTATGGCTGCCTCTGTGCAGCTATTAAAATGCTTGTGCAGAGTTTTTGTGAACATTTCTTCATAGGCTGCAGTGTTCACAGTGTTTATGGAAGCTTGAAATTTTGACAGGCTATCACCTAATAGCAGCAGGTTAGCCTTAGAGTAGTTTCTGAATATACCATGTTTAGCTGGGGGTCCATGTTTTAGTTTTACTTCAAAGGAGACCACTTTGTGTTCAGACCTTACCAGGGAAATTCAAAGCACAATAAAACCAAGAAAGCTGTAGAAGCAAGGAAACACTCTGGTAGATCCACTACTTACCAGGGAAGACATTACAGTAGGGGCTGTGCATGACTCTCCAATATTAGTAAGGACCAGATCCAGTATGGTTGCACCCCTCCTTGGTGTATTGGCTATCTGGTTGAGGGTGTTTATGTTTATAAAATCAAGAATCTCTGTGCCTGTATATTTGGTGTCATATAGGATTCCCAGTTAATAGCGGGGTAATGAAAGTCACCCATGAATATGGTATTGGGTTGGATGGTTAGTGCTTCCCCCATAGAGGGGGACATATAGCTTGCATGGAAGTAGTACTGGATTTCACCTGTGGTGATTTGAACATGGGGCAGCTCAAGTGCATTGTCCTGTTTGATCAGCCTTGAAATATATTTAGTTTTGATGTACACCTCCACCTTTAGTCCCTGGCTGTCCCTGGCTGTGAAGTAGCTGGCCTAAATGTGTGGAAGGCATAATAACCTTGCCCTGTTGGTGTGCTCTTCATGGCTTTAAGCCATGTGTCAGTAAGTGCACAGATGTCAGCACTCTCTAGGAAGAAGACATCTTCTAAGGAGTGGAGTTTTTTGTTTAAATTCCTAGCCTTTAGCAGTAATACCTTCAGATTTTCTTGTTTTTGACTTGCTATGTTGAAAGTAGTTTCAGATTGGCATTGTCTATAAAAGGCACTATGGGGGAAGACAGTTTTAGTTAATATTCAAAAGCCTTGAGGGGAGAGTTGCATACTATCTCTGGAAATGCACCCTGGTCTGTTGAACATCTCTTTCCATGCTGACAAATATCAGCATGACACTTAGAATGATATCAGCAACCAAACCGATTATTAACTTCAATGATCTTTGTTCATATTGTGTCATCATCCTTGAAAAAGGTGAAATGCTGCTCACTGCTAGGCTTACACCAGCCTGGGACACATATTCCGAGATCTCAAATATGTCTCTCTAAATATAGTCTAGGGAGGGGAGGTATGTCACAGGTCATGTACACCTACATGGACTATGACTGAGTCATATCACAGGATTATAGGAAGTTACAAGGCTAATGGCCCTAGAGCCCTTACAAACCTAGCCAAGTTCTACCCTATTTCCATGATCATCAATTGCCTCTGTCCAAGAGGGGCACAGACAGACCCCAGGGGTGAATTTACGGTTACATATCCAATCGTCCACATTGTGTTTGAAGAGTGTTAGTGTGGTGTTCTGTTTGACATGAAGTGGCAGTCCATTCCAAAGGTGTGGTAACCTCTGGGAGACAAATCTGACCCTTCAGCATGTTCTACTAATGTCACATACCAGGTTAAGATCTTTAGAGTGAGTAATACGTGTACCATTTGATTTTCAGCTATACAGCATTTCCAATAAAGCATGGTCAAAGATTGCTTTACCCTTCTTACCACTGTGGAGACAGGTTGACCAAAGGTAAGGTTGCTGTTAACCTGCATACCCAGGTCTCTCACCAGTGACTGCATACTTAGGGTTTGGTTATTAATGTGATAGTTAGCAGGAACATCACACTTACTGAGAGGGATGATAATAAATATTATTACACTGAGGTTAAGGCCATGACTTTGGCATCAATTATTTGTTTGTGTAAAATGTTCTTGTGGGATGTTGACATTGTTTGGAGATTCTATGACCACTCCCAGTTTGCAGTCATCATCAAACTTTGTCAGCCACAGACCTTTACTTTTAGCTTTCACTTTGGAGAACTAGATTCCAAACAGTAGAGGTGCCAGGACAGATTCCTGTGGAACATCATTGGTTACAGGACTGTTGTTGGAGGTGGAGTCCCCTATTTTGAATATATGGGTTCTATCAGTGAGCCAGTTAGTGAACCATCCAATGATATAAGGGTTGATACCTAGCTGGGTGAGTTTGTCAATGATGCCTTAGTAGGGGATAGTGTCAAATGCCTTGGCTAAGTCTAGGTAGGCTGTATGCACAGACTTCCCCTCACCCAGGGCCTTGGTGACTATTTCAAAGAAGTCCACAATGTTTCACAGACATTATCTCCCTTTGACATATCCAAACTGAAGAGGGGCAAGTACTTGGAGATTGCCTATATCTTTGTTGATAAGGTCCATAGTGATTCACTCCATGGCCTTGCAGGGAAGGCTAGTTAGGCTAATAGATCAATAGTTCCCAGGGTCAGTGGAAATACCACCTTTGTGCAAGGGAATAATGGTGGCCGTTTTCCATTAATCTGGGACAAAGCCAATGCTTAGACTATAATTGAAAAGAGTACCCAACGGTGTTGATAATTCTTGTTGGAGTCCATGTAGGACACAATCTGGGATGTTATCAAGTCCCATAGATGCTGTGTTTTTGGCATTTACAACTTGGTCTTTATAGATACAAGTTATGGAACAGGCTGGAGGGTTTGTCATGGGGTACGTGTGGTAGGGACAGAAGAGCGAAGTTTTCACAGAATCCGTCAGCTAACAAGTTATCTATGTCCACAGGCTCAGTATATGTGGTATCATTAACTACCAGTTCAGCAGAAATCTTGGCCTGTCCTTTTAAGTTATGGATGTAACTAAAGAATGCCTTATGATTATCCTTAGTTGAGGAATCTAACTTGGATTCATAGTTTGCTTTTGAGGACTTCACAAGAAGTCGTATTTGCTTGTTTAAGCTGAGAAGAGAGTATTTCCAGTTTAGGACTCACTCCCTCTTACTCTTAGACAGCAGTTTCTTCCTCCTATTGTAAAGCCTGTTAATGGCAGTTGTCCACCAGGCAGGTTTTCTTTTCCTTGTGGAGCTTGTTTCATTCCTATCAGGTACAGCCAAGTCAATGCACTTGAACAGGTGTTTGTATAAAGCACTGGTGTAGAACGTGGCATAGTTGCCAGTTCCATCTGTGGGGCATGGGTGCAGTACAGCTATTTATACCATCCTGTAAAAGATGTGCTTTGAAGAAGTGTTTTAGTTTCTTTGATGTTGTGAGGTGGTGTGATAGTTACATTGAATGAGACTGATTTGTGGTCAGATCTCACTAGGGAAGACCTCACAGTGGGGGTGTTACACTGGTCCCCCATATTGGTAAGCACCAGATCCAGGATGTTGGCACCCCTTGTAGGGGTGTCAACCAGCAGGTCCACTGCACTGGAGTTAACAAGGTCGAGGAGCCTTTGGGCAAGTGAGTTACAGCACGAGTAATTTACCCAGTCAATGGATGGTTAGTTAAAGTCGCCCAAAGCCAAGGGTGTTCGCATATATCTTGATAGACTCCAGTAGATCCAAATAGGCAGAGTGGGTACCCTGATTCATGGAGGGGGTCCTGTAGCTGGCAATGACTTGAACTGGTGTCCTACCAACAGTTAATTGTACCTGAAGTATCTCCTGGGAATCATACTGTTTAACCAATCTAGAGGTGTATTTATCTTTAATGAATATTGATGTACTGCCTCCTTTACTTTTTATGCCTTCAGTTGTGGTCTAAACATGTAGAAAGAGGTGCAATCCAATATGGTTGGGGTGCTCTCCACAGCCATGAACCAGGTATCTATGACTGCACAAATGTGCATGTCTTCCAAGGTGAGGTCTCCTTCCAGTGAGTGCAGTTTCATCTTAAGTTTCTAGCATTTAGTAGCATAACCTTGAGATTGTTTTTATATGGAGTTTTCACGTCTGGAATTTTGTCTTTGAGACACTGCCTAAAAAGGAATCTATGGGGTGGCAAGAACCTTGGCCAGTAACCGAAATCCCAGGGGTGACAGATGAAGACCATCTCTGGCAGACATCTGCTGAGGCATATGTCTATGAGGTCTGTTGATCATGTCATCCCAGGCTGACAGATACTGTAACCCCTTAGAATGACACCAGAAACTAAGCTAATTAATGAGGTCAATCATTTTCTGTTTGTATTGTGGCATCATCCTAGGTGAAGGTAAAATGCTGCTTCAGGCTAGGGACATACCTGCCTGAGACACATAGTCTGAGAGTTCAGTCATGTCTCTCCTCATATAGTCCAGAGAGGTACATCTCAAGTCATTCACACTAACATGGACTATGACAGAGTCACAACAGTACCTGTTTTGGGATATGTGAGTGCATGTGTAATATGGCAGATCCTGGCAACTGACAGACAGCTGACCATGACCTTCTACTTTTACAGTCTGGTGAGAAGGACATCTGTGTGTCTCACAATGGAATCACCCATGACTAATATGTTTTGTTATATGTTTTGCCTTAACAGCTTGCCAGGTGAGACACCGGTGTGAGAGCAATTATGTGCATTATGCCCTGCAGTGGAAGTATTATGTGTAGCATGCTTGTGTTTGTGTTTTGGAGGTATCTGGTGTTTATGTATGTTCTGGTGAGGACCTCTGCATACATAGGCATGTATGATGTGGGTTTAGGTGAAGTGGGAGGTGAGGTGTGCATGGTGACAACCTGCTCATTATCATATGCACTGTCTGGTGTGCAAGAGGGCATGTATTCAAGGCTGTTAATATAGTTGCATCTCTGACATGCTGAGTTTGTGTTCCTTGTGGTCCAATGACATGAGTGCATGCATAATGTGGCAGATCCTAGCCCCTAATAAGCAACTGACTATGCAGTTCTCCTTATTCAGCTTTGTGAGAAGGACATCCATGTGTCTCACAATGGCGTCTCCAATGACTAGAATGTTAGATTGTGTGGTGGCTTGCCTTATGGGCATATAGGTTGAGCCTCTGTGAGATGTAGCTTTATGTTTTGATATGAGTGTTGATTTTACAGAGTGCATAAGGGGCTGCTGTGAGTATTTGTTATCTGTGCTTTGTCTATGAGTTTTTTGTGATTTATGAAGGTTATATTTCAGTGCCTCAGCATATGTCTGCTTTGAATTGTGTATGATGGTTGCAGCATGTGTACTACTGACTACCTTATTGACATTAGGAGTACTTTCATGTGAGAGCTTTGCCTCCAGTGACATTGTGTAAATACATCTCTCACATACCATATCAGTTTGTTTGAGAATGAACTGGTTGTCGGTAAACATGATGCAATTTCTACATTGTCTCAGGATGCCCATATCCAACAAGGTGGTAACAGTTACAGTGAGAAAGTCCATATCCATGGCAACAGACCCATTTTTATTGATTAAACAGTCGTACTGAGAATATCAATAAATGTCACGAGTATCTGTTTTGCAACAATGGGGACAGTGCTTGTCACTGCACGCTAGTTGTCCTGTGTGCAACTCAGTATTGGAGTAAACTCCATCATGCTTTCCCAGGAAAAATGTCACTCCAGATGTCTCTACAGAGCACTGCCTAACACTTGAAACGAAACTAATACCTACACCCTGAAAAGTGAAGGATGAAGTATTCAGGCAGTTATTCTGAAGTTAGAAATAAATCAAGCAGTACATACTGAAAACAAATGATTACCTTGTCAAGAATGCTGAAAAGAGGGGAGTCACATTAATGTCTACTGCCTGGCTACTACTACAGCTGGTCTCACCATGGCCTAATTCTGCTTGAATACAACGCTCCTTTTCTTTTTCTCTCACCAGAAGCAAAACATTATCACCAATTTCAAGATATGAAGCAGGCCACAGCCTGTTTGTTGATCTACACTCTTGTCCCAGATGATGCAAGGGCTGTAGGCTTGTTGTAGTCTTTTCCAGGTAGATGCCTTAAATAGCAACCAGAGAAATCTGTTCAGTTTTGCATGTATTATGCCTTCGGTTCCCAGGTTCATAGGATGTGACTGGGGTACTGACCAGATGGTGATTTGGAGAATAGTTGCTGCATCTCAATATAATGTTCAATGTCAGGTGACATAGATGTCCAAGGTTGGTCTAGCAAGGTTCCCAGTGGCAGCGAACCATGTTAGGTAATAGTTTCACAGCAATTCATGCAGCCTGCCCTTCAACAGGGTAATGGAGGTGATCTGCTTGACATGGATGTGAGGCCTACTGCAAGGAGTGGCCACCTTTGGGAGATGTTCCTGTCCCTCCAGTATGTTCTAGGTATGTCATACTGTACATTTAGGTTCCCAGAACACAAAACTGTAGTTCCACATTATTTCACACAACATGTATTTGCTGTCTGGTTGTTTGATGAGTATTGTAGCCTTGCAAGACCAAAGTAGTTACTGCAAAGTTGAACAAGTTTTCTGTGCAACACTGACATCTAAATTTTCACTGCAAAGAGTACCTACAGAGAGTGAGTTTGATGCTGAAAACCCCAAGGGTGTTACAATATGATCTTACTTTGTTGTTGTTGTACATTATTATACTTTAAGTATGCTCTTGTGACCCCGCAACAGGATTATAATTCAGGCAAGTGTCATACACCTGGCAAAACAGTGTAATCAATCCACCATGTTATCTCACACTGTCAGGTAGTGTTTTACATTAGAATGACACCATACTGTGAATAACATCTTACATTTAAGCATCTGTCAGGCCACTGCCTAACCATGTCCTGTTTTGATGTATAGACAAGCAATAATCTATTGCTAATGGCATTAGCAGTGTCTGTTGAAGAGATGTGGACAGCATCCCATAAGCTTACGTAAAATGCTCTGAGTAACATCCACACACACCAAGGTGGCTACAGTAAGAATAGTACCACTACCTATGTATGTTGGCAGAACACTACACAGCACACACACACACACACACCAAGTTGCCTGTAGTGAGAATAGAACCCCTACTTATCTAGGTTTACAGACTACAGAATGCAAACCATATCGCACATGCCACGGCTCAAGGCTGACATTAATATGGCTTTAGGTAACCTTATAGTAGATGACATCAACAGGCCTTGTGGAGGACCAGAGTATGTAGGCCTGCAAGGCCCAAAATGATGTAAAACCATGCCAGTTTGAAAGTTAGTGTGGGATTCAAACTTGTTCTGTAAGGAGATGTGCACACACACATATGAAGTGGGCTGGACTGAGA